>NC_056725.1:731320796-731323296 GCF_019279795.1 Protopterus annectens | reverse complement strand
GAGGGTAGATAGTATAGGAGTATTGGAAGACTGGTAAAGAGTCTTATGGGCAATGGTAAGTTGGTGGAATTTTAGCAGGTTCTGTAGTTCAAGCCATCCTAGCTGCTTTAGATTATAGCAATGGTGGGCTCTAGATGGGCTGACTGTAGCAAATCTGGTAATGTTATTGTAGGAGATTTCCATTTTGTTGAGGTTATTCTTAGATAGATTAGTATAAATGGGTGAGGCATAGAGGGGTAGAAATTAGATGAGTGTGAGCAATAGTTGTTCTGGCTGCATGTGAAAGGAAGGGTTTAATCCTGTAGAGAAAGCCTAGTTTTTTGTTGACAGTTTTTATAGTATTGCTGATATGGATGTCAAAGTTAAGGTTGTTGTCAATGGTGATACCAAGTAGTTTGGTAGTTGGGGCTGGTGATATAAGAGTACCATTAGTGGATGTAACTGAGAAATCTATTGGAGAGGACTTATGAGTAGGATTAAAAAGGAGGAGTTTAGTTCTTTGGGGATTCAAGAGAAGGCAATGCTGTGTAAACCATTGTTCTACTGTGTTAAATACATTTTGGGTAAGGGAGTGAAGTTCAGAAGTGGATGTGGCTGAGCATACGTGTGCGGAGACGTCTGCGTATTGTATGCATGTGGCTTGGGGGATTGCTAGATGAAGGTCACTGATAAATATGGAGAAAAGGAGGGGTCCTAATATGGACCCTTGAGGGACACCAAGATTAACGGGCAGGTGGGTAGATAGAATGTTGTGCCAAAGCACCGCCTGTTGTCTGTTATCTAAGTAGGACTGGAACCATTTTATAGTGACAGGGATTTGAGGATATTTATAAGTATTTGGTGATTTACCATATTGAATGCCTTGGACAGATCGATAAATAACGCAGAGGAAAGCATATTGTAGTTACATTTTTTGTTAATACAGTCAGTAAAGGATAGGAGAGCAGTAGTAGTGCTGTGGGAAGGTCTGAAACCATGTTGACAGCTGGAAAGTAAGTTATTTTGGATTAGGTGGTCTAGCAATTGCCTATGGATGCATTTCTCCATGATCTTTGCCAAAGGAGAAAGTAGGGCTATGGGACGGTAGTTGGAGAATTCAGTGGAGTTTCTACCTTTATGAAGAGGGATAATATAGGAGACTTTCCAGATACTAGGGATGTGACCTTCACTGATGGTTCTATTGATCAGAATGGAAATGGGATAGGCAATGGATTTGGCTGATTTCTGTACATATTCAGCAGGTAGTTGGTCTGCTGAAGGAGAGCATGGTTTCAGTTTTTGGATAAGGGAAAGAATATATGTTGTTGGGACTGGTTGGATGAGAAATGGAGGGGGTAGGGTTGAGGAAGGTATAGTTAAGTTATTAGGTGATAGCTGACTGGCTAGTGTTTGAATGGCTTAAGTGAAAAAGGTATTGAAGGCATTGGCAGTATGCTTTGGATTTTCATGGTCTGTGTCTTGTGGGTTTGGTGTAATGGATTGACCTGGGTGTAGTAGTTGGTTAATGCTTGCCCAGAATTTTTGTGGTTTATTATGGTAAGTATGCTGGAATTGTAGGTAGTAGTATCTTTTATCAGACAGTGTAGCTTTCTTAGTGTCATTTCGCAGCTGTCTGAAGTTTTGATGGTCTACAGGGTTTTTAATCATTCGCTATTTGGCCCAGTATTTATTTCTGAGCTGGATAAAGTACGCTTTATGGTTCTCCTAAATCACAGAGGGGGACCTATAGCCTGAAAGAATATGGCATGGGACTTTGTCTAAGGTAATTTGGATGTGGAAAAGCTCATGTGCATCATTCTGATGAACAAGCCTTGAGGTGTGTTTGTTTTCAGTGTAAATAGAGACACCTCTACCTTCTGTCCCTTCCTGTGCAGTAATTCATCTAAATATGTGGAAGGCACTGTAGCCCTGCAGTGCCATGTTGCTGCGCTTCTCAATAACTGCACAGGAGTGTACATTACTCACGGTGAGGAGACCTTGCAGGGAATGGAGTTTCTTGCTTAGACTCCTTCTATTGAACAGTAATACTATCAGAGTTTCCTGGGCTGTTTTAGCTATGTCTGTAGGTTTATCAGGTTGACAATGCATAAAAAAGGCAGCATGGCAGTGAGCAAAGTTGTGGTCAATATTTAAAATCCCAGGGGGACAAATACAGACTTTCCCTGGTAAAAACAGCATTGTCTGCTCACCATATCCTTTCAAGATGACAAATACTAAGCTATTGTTGAGGTGTCTTGCATTTAGCAAAGCGACCATCTGTTGTAATGTTACCTTGTGTACTTCTCATTTCTTATGATTATTTGAATACTAAGAGGTGTAGGGCTGGAAAACATCCTATGCAGTATTTGTACTGACTAGGAAGAAAGGTATGAGTAGGAAAAGGCAGGGAAGTCACAAGAGATGAGGAGTTGCATAAGGGTGCTAGGAATACATCTTGAGGAACAGCAAGATTAGTGGATATATGGGAATAAAACAGCTAGTGTGAAGAGGGCATGGAGCA
>NC_056725.1:731313296-731315796 GCF_019279795.1 Protopterus annectens | reverse complement strand
AATGTCATCAGGAGCATTGGTGCATGGTTTTAGTTTCTGAAGGAGTTTTTGTATGGTGGATGTGGGTATAGGTTTTAGAGAAAATGGGGGGAGTGTGCAGAGGGGGTGTTAGGGGTTGAAAAGGAGGGGAAGGGAGAGTAGGAGAGCAGGTGGATATTAGAGGGGGTGGAGAAGATGAAGAGGGAGTAAGAGTAGGAGAGGAGGTGGATGGTAAAGAGTTAGTAGATATGAGTGTGGCATTGGATATAGTGTTGGGTTGAGTGTAGTAGGGGTAGGATGGAGGTGCGTTGGAGTGTGTGCTGTTGGAGAAGGAGGAGGTTAATTTGGAAATAGATTCAATGAAGAAAGATTTGAATTGAGTAGCTAAGTCTATATCTGTGGCATTATGGTCAGGGGTTGGGGTGACTGTTTTACTGGGATGAAGTAGAGTGGAGATGCTTTTCCAGAATTTTTGAGGATTTGTTTTGTTGTTGTTTTGAAGTATGGAGAAGTAATTTTGACGGTCAGAGATAATACGTTTTTTTACTCTGTTTCTAAGAGTTTTATATTCATTATGGATGAGGGAGGTCTTATTTTTCTGGTATTTTGCCCAGACTTTGTCTCTTTTCTGCATGGTAGCTAGTGTGTTTTTGGTGAGCCATTGGGCAGTTTTAGTTTTTATTATTTTTGTTCTTAGAGGAGCATGGATGTCTAGTAGTTTTAGGAATGTGGTGTTGAAGTGAGCGACAGCGTTATCTAAGGGTAGTGTTTTTAGACAATTCCAGTTTATTGTTTTTAGGGAGTTAGTAAAGGTTGATGGATTAAATTGTTTATGATTACGTGTTGTAATATAATTATGGGTATGATGTTGGATTAAGGGGAGTCGGTGAGTGAAGATGGGTATATGGTCACCAAGGGGGTCGGGAAGAGTTCCACTGTCTGAGAAATAGTGGGGATGAGAGACTAAGATCCAGTCCAGGATACTGCCAGTGGAGAGATGTTTTGATGGGTGTGTGATAGAGGTGATTAGTTGTGAGAATCTATGTAGGTTGATGTTAAGTGGGTTTGTTGGAGACTGAATGGAGATCCAGTTAAAATTCATGTCACCTAAGATTATAGTCTCATTACTAATGTTGTTGGTAAGCCAGGAGAGGATGTCTTCCAGTGTGGATGCATTATCTCCTGGGGGGATGTAGAGTGAAACTATACATATGTGTTTGTGTTTGTTAACTTGAAGTAGTGTTATGAGTAGTTCTGCATTATTAAATTGAGGAGTGGGTTTGTTGTAGGGGGTAACTGACAGGGAGGTTGAGTAGAGAAGAGCTACTCCTCCACCTTTTTTATGGGGCATGTCTCTTCTGATGATAGAATAGTTTGGTGTGAGTATTTCTGAGTCTTTTATATGGGGCTTTAACCATGTTTCTGAGATGGATAAGATGTCTGGTTTATGATGTGTTAGCCAGGCATGGAGGTTTGGGACTTTGTTCACTATACTTTGAGACTTTAAGGCAGTGAGTATTATGGATTTGTCCTTAATTGTTGAGGAGGGGGGGGCCTGGGTTAGGATGGATATCACCTGATAATAGATTGCTAATGGGAGATAGGGTTAGGTTGGAGAAGTAGTAAGACAGTTTAGAGAAAAGGTCAGGTTGTATTGTGCTTTTGTAGGATTTAGAAACTGTTATATGTAAAGGGTATTTCTGAGTGGTTATAAGTTTAAATGGAAAAAGTACAAGGTTATTTAAGGGGCATAGATGGGCAGAAATTGGAATGTTAGAGTGAGGTAGTATGGGGCTAAAATGGTTAGTTACATGGTAGGATTGGGAATGGTTGGAAGAAGTAGGCTGTGTAAGGTGGTAGAGGTAGGTTAAGGTAAAGAGTAGAGTTAGTGAGATGGGGAAGAATGTGGGTTGTAGAGGCATGTTGGAAAGGAGGTAACTTTAGTTATTAAGTAGTTGGTGAATTATATTTGGAGATGGTAAAACAAAATGTAAGGATTATTAGAGAGTAGGTAGAGGAGAAATGTGAGAGTTGTAAAGTGCAGTGGGGGATGTGTTATGGGAGTGGAAGTTGAGGTGGAAGAAAGTTATTTGTGGCTAGGTGGTGTGTCTAAGGGAAGTAGGTAAAATAGTGTTAGTAGTTGAAGGAGTGTGTGTACTGGAGAATTAGAGAATAGATGGACTAAGATGGGTGGCGTCTATTAGATGTGAATGAGGTAGAGCAGGTGGGAAGGGTAATGGGTGTTTCTAGAGTAGTGGAGGGTGATTGGATTATGATCTGAGGGGGTGTGGTTAATGTATGGATACAGCTGGAGCTGTTGGGGGCGGGTGGAATTTGGGGGCAGGATAGGGGAGTGGAGTGAGCCCGCAGGGCGAACGGAGCGGGAAGAACTAAAGGAGTCAGAAGAGGATCGGAAACCTATCAGTGAAGTGTTAATTAGCAGAAGGTAAGTAGAGGGGACTTAGAATTAGTGGGTTGGAATGGGCTGGAATGTAATAATAGTGAGGGAGAAAATGAAAGT
>NC_056725.1:731303296-731308296 GCF_019279795.1 Protopterus annectens | reverse complement strand
GAGAAAAAATACCTGTGGAAAGTTGTTTTTCTCCAAGAGGGAAAAAGCTAGTAAGCTGAAACTCTGCAGGTGTGTAGGGTACAACCCACCCTACAAAGGGGTAGGGCAATCCTGGTTCTGGCTTAACTGCCAGTTTCAGTATGACCATTTATTGTTTTAGCTTTCCCTATGCATTTCAAGCATGTTTCTGCATAGAGAAAAAAATACCTCTGGAAAGTTGTTTTTCTCCAAGAGGGAAAAAGCTAGGAGGCTGAAACTCTGCAGGTGTGTAGGGTACAATCCACCCTACAAAGGGTAGGGCAATCCTGGTTCTGGCTTAACTGCCAGTTTCCAAATGACCGTTTATTGTTTTTAGCTTTCCCTATGCATTTCAAGCATGTTTCTGCATAGAGAAAAAATACCTGTGGAAAGTTGTTTTTCTCCAAGAGGGAAAAAGCTAGGAGGCTGAAACTCTGCAGGTGTGTAGGGTATTATCCACCCTACAAAGGGGTAGGGCAATCCTGGTTCTGGCTTAACTGCCAGTTTCAGTATGACCGTTTATTGTTTTAAGCTTTCTTTTTGCATTTCAAGCATGTTTCTGCATGAAGAAAAAATACCTGTGGAAAGTTGTTTATCTCCAAGAGGGAAAAAGCTAGGAGGCTGAAACTCTGCAGGTGTGTAGGGTACAATCCACCCTACAAAGGGGTAGGGCAATCCTGGTTCTGGCTTAACTGCCAGTTTCAGTATGACCGTTTATTGTTTTTAGCTTTCCCTATGCATTTCAAGCATGTTTTGCATAGAGAAAAAATACCTGTGGAAAGTTGTTTTTCTCCAAGAAGGAAAAAGCTAGGAGGCTGAAACTCTGCAGGTGTGTAGGGTATTATCCACCCTACAAAGGGGTAGGGCAATCCTGGTTCTGGCTTAACTGGCAGTTTCAGTATGACCGTTTATTGTTTTTAGCTTTCTTTTTGCATTTCAGGCATATTTCTGCATGAAGAAAAAATACCTGTGGAAAGTTGTTTATCTCCAAGAGGGAAAAAGTTAGGAGGCTGAAACTCTGCAGGTGTATAGGGTACAATCCACCCTACAAAAGGGTATGGCAATCCTGGTTCTTGCTTAACTGCCAGTTTCAGTATAACCATTTATTGTTTTTAGCTTTCCCTATGCATTTCAAGCATGTTTTTGCATAGAGAAAAAATACCTGTGGAAAGTTGTTTTTCTCCAAGAGGGAAAAAGCTAGGAGGCTGAAACTCTGCAGGTGTGTAGGGTACAATCCACCCTACAAAGGGGTAGGGCAATCCTGGTTCTGGCTTAACTGCCAGTTTCAGTATAACCGTTTATTGTTTTTAGCTTTCCCTATGCATTTCAGGCATGTTTTTGCATAGAGAAAAAATACCTGTGGAAAGTTGTTTTTCTCCAAGAGGGAAAAAGCTAGGAGGCTGAAACTCTGCAGGTGTGTAGGGTATTATCCACCCTACAAAGGCATAGGGCAATCCTGGTTCTGGCTTAACTGCCAGTTTCAGTATGACCATTTATTGTTTTTAGCTTTCCCTAGGCATTTCAAGCATGTTTCTGCATAGAGAAAAAATACCTGTGGAAAGTTGTTTTTCTCCAAGAGGGAAAAAGCTAGGAGGCTGAAACTCTGCAGGTGTGTAGGGTACAATCCACCCTACAAAGGGGTAGGGCAATCCTGGTTCTGGCTTAACTGCCAGTTTCAGTATAACCGTTTATTGTTTTTAGCTTTCCCTATGCATTTCAAGCATGTTTTGCATAGAGAAAAAATACCTGTGGAAAGTTGTTTTTCTCCAAGAGGGAAAAAGCTAGGAGGCTGAAACTCTGCAGGTGTGTAGGGTATTATCCACCCTACAAAGGGGTAGGGCAATCCTGGTTCTGGCTTAACTGCCAGTTTCAGTATGACCGTTTATTGTTTTAGCTTTCCCTATGCATTTCAAGCATGTTTCTGCATAGAGAAAAAATACCTGTGGAAAGTTGTTTTTCTCCAAGAGGGAAAAAGCTAGGAGGCTGAAACTCTGCAGGTGTGTAGGGTATTATCCACCCTACAAAGGGTAGGGCAATCCTGGTTCTGGCTTAACTGCCAGTTTCAGTATGACCATTTATTGTTTTAGCTTTCTTTTTGCATTTCAAGCATGTTTCTGCATAGAGAAAAATACCTGTGGAAAGTTGTTTTTCTCCAAGAGGGAAAAAGCTAGGAGGCTGAAACTCTGCAGGTGTGTAGGGTACAATCCACCCTACAAAGGGGTAGGGCAATCCTGGTTCTGGCTTAACTGCCAGTTTCAGTATGACCGTTTATTGTTTTTAGCTTTCCCTATGCATTTCAAGCATGTTTTGCATAGAGAAAAAATACCTGTGGAAAGTTGTTTTTCTCCAAGAGGGAAAAAGCTAGGAGGCTGAAACTCTGCAGGTGTGTAGGGTATTATCCACCCTACAAAGGGGTAGGGCAATCCTGGTTCTGGCTTAACTGCCAGTTTCAGTATGACCGTTTATTGTTTTTAGCTTTCTTTTTGCATTTCAAGCATGTTTCTGCATAGAGAAAAAATACCTGTGGAAAGTTGTTTTTCTCCAAGAGGGAAAAAGCTAGGAGGCTGAAACTCTGCAGGTGTGTAGGGTATTATCCACCCTACAAAGGGGTAGGGCAATCCTGGTTCTGGCTTAACTGCCAGTTTCAGTATGACCGTTTATTGTTTTAGCTTTCCCTATGCATTTCAAGCATGTTTCTGCATAGAGAAAAATACCTGTGGAAAGTTGTTTTTCTCCAAGAGGGAAAAAGCTAGGAGGCTGAAACTCTGCAGGTGTGTAGGGTACAATCCACCCTACAAAGGGGTAGGGCAATCCTGGTTCTGGCTTAACTGCCAGTTTCAGTATGACCGTTTATTGTTTTAGCTTTCCTATGCATTTCAAGCATGTTTCTGCATAGAGAAAAATACCTGTGGAAAGTTGTTTTTCTCCAAGAGGGAAAAAGCTAGGAGGCTGAAACTCTGCAGGTGTGTAGGGTATTATCCACCCTACAAAGGGGTAGGGCAATCCTGGTTCTGGCTTAACTGCCAGTTTCAGTATGACCGTTTATTGTTTTAGCTTTCCCTATGCATTTCAAGCATGTTTCTGCATAGAGAAAAATACCTGTGGAAAGTTGTTTTTCTCCAAGAGGGAAAAAGCTAGGAGGCTGAAACTCTGCAGGTGTGTAGGGTATTATCCACCCTACAAAGGGGTAGGGCAATCCTGGTTCTGGCTTAACTGCCAGTTTCAGTATGACCGTTTATTGTTTTTAGCTTTCTTTTTGCATTTCAAGCATGTTTCTGCATAGAGAAAAAATACCTGTGGAAAGTTGTTTTTCTCCAAGAGGGAAAAAGCTAGGAGGCTGAAACTCTGCAGGTGTGTAGGGTACAATCCACCCTACAAAGGGGTAGGGCAATCCTGGTTCTGGCTTAACTGCCAGTTTCAGTATGACCGTTTATTGTTTTAGCTTTCTTTATGCATTTCAAGCATGTTTCTGCATAGAGAAAAAATACCTGTGGAAAGTTGTTTTTCTCCAAGAGGGAAAAAGCTAGGAGGCTGAAACTCTGCAGGTGTGTAGGGTACAATCCACCCTACAAAGGGGTAGGGCAATCCTGGTTCTGGCTTAACTGCCAGTTTCAGTATGACCGTTTATTGTTTTTAGCTTTCCCTATGCATTTCAAGCATGTTTCTGCATAGAGAAAAATACCTGTGGAAAGTTGTTTTTCTCCAAGAGGGAAAAAGCTAGGAGGCTGAAACTCTGCAGGTGTGTAGGGTACAATCCACCCTACAAAGGGGTAGGGCAATCCTGGTTCTGGCTTAACTGCCAGTTTCAGTATGACCGTTTATTGTTTTAGCTTTCCCTATGCATTTCAAGCATGTTTCTGCATAGAGAAAAAATACCTGTGGAAAGTTGTTTTTCTCCAAGAGGGAAAAAGCTAGGAGGCTGAAACTCTGCAGGTGTGTAGGGTATTATCCACCCTACAAAGGGGTAGGGCAATCCTGGTTCTGGCTTAACTGGCAGTTTCAGTATGACCGTTTATTGTTTTTAGCTTTCTTTTTGCATTTCAAGCATATTTCTGCATAGAAAAAATACCTGTGGAAAGTTGTTTATCTCCAAGAGGGAAAAAGCTAGGAGGCTGAAACTCTGCAGGTGTGTAGGGTACAATCCACCCTACAAAGGGTAGGGCAATCCTGGTTCTGGCTTAACTGCCAGTTTCAGTATGACCATTTATTGTTTTAGCTTTCCCTATGCATTTCAAGCATGTTTCTGCATAGAGAAAAAATACCTGTGGAAAGTTGTTTTTCTCCAAGAGGGAAAAAGCTAGGAGGCTGAAACTCTGCAGGTGTGTAGGGTACAATCCACCCTACAAAGGGGTAGGGCAATCCTGGTTCTGGCTTAACTGCCAGTTTCAGTATGACCGTTTATTGTTTTTAGCTTTCCCTATGCATTTCAAGCATGTTTTTGCATAGAGAAAAAATACCTGTGGAAAGTTGTTTTTCTCCAAGAGGGAAAAAGCTAGGAGGCTGAAACTCTGCAGGTGTGTAGGGTATTATCCACCCTACAAAGGGGTAGGGCAATCCTGGTTCTGGCTTAACTGGCAGTTTCAGTATGACCGTTTATTGTTTTTAGCTTTCTTTTTGCATTTCAAGCATATTTCTGCATGAAGAAAAAATACCTGTGGAAAGTTGTTTATCTCCAAGAGGGAAAAAGCTAGGAGGCTGAAACTCTGCAGGTGTATAGGGTACAATCCACCCTACAAAAGGGTATGGCAATCCTGGTTCTTGCTTAACTGCCAGTTTCAGTATAACCATTTATTGTTTTTAGCTTTCCCTATGCATTTCAAGCATGTTTTTGCATAGAGAAAAATACCTGTGGAAAGTTGTTTTCTCCAAGAGGGAAAAAGCTAGGAGGCTGAAACTCTGCAGGTGTGTAGGGTACAATCCACCCTACAAAGGGGTAGGGCAATCCTGGTTCTGGCTTAACTGCCAGTTTCAGTATAACCGTT
>NC_056725.1:731272814-731302796 GCF_019279795.1 Protopterus annectens | reverse complement strand
GAGTGAAGTCTAGGAAGATTAAACCCAAAAAAATGTAGGTAAGTTTAGGGTGGGAAAGGTAGGAGATAAGAGCCTTGATAGTAGGGAGAGTAGTCAGAGTGGTTAAATGATGTAGAGTATAAAATAATAGAAGGATGGAGTGGGACTGCAACCTAAACAAGATATAGAGAACTGGATGCCTGAGAGTTGTGATTAGAGACAGTAGGATAGATCTAGGAAAATGTTGCCATCTAGTGGACAAAAGCCACAGAAGGAGTGAACCCTAGGAGAACAATCAGCAGAGCTGATTGCTAAGGTAAGTTTAGGTGGGGAAAGGTAGGAGATAAGAGCCTTGATAGTAGGGAGAGTAGTCAGAGTGGTTAAATGATGTAGAGTATAAAATAATAGAAGGATGGAGTGGGACTGCAACCTAAACAAGATATAGAGAACTGGATGCCTGAGAGTTGTGATTAGAGACAGTAGGATAGATCTAGGAAAATGTTGCCATCTAGTGGACAAAAGCCACAGAAGGAGTGAACCCTAGGAGAACAATCAGTAGAGCTGATTGCTAAGGTAAGTTTAGGTGGGAAAGGTAGGAGATAAGAGCCTTGATAGTAGGGAGAGTAGTCAGAGTGGTTAAATGATGTAGAGTATAAAATAATAGAAGGATGGAGTGGGACTGCAACCTAAACAAGATATAGAGAACTGGATGCCTGAGAGTTGTGATTAGAGACAGTAGGATAGATCTAGGAAAATGTTGCCATCTAGTGGACAAAAGCCACAGAAGGAGTGAACCTAGGAGAACAATCAGTAGAGCTGATTGCTAAGGTAAGTTTAGGTGGGGAAAGGTAGGAGATAAGAGCCTTGATAGTAGGGAGAGTAGTCAGAGTGGTTAAATGATGTAGAGTATAAAATAATAGAAGGATGGAGTGGGACTGCAACCTAAACAAGATATAGAGAACTGGATGCCTGAGAGTTGTGATTAGAGACAGTAGGATAGATCTAGGAAAATGTTGCCATCTAGTGGACAAAAGCCACAGAAGGAGTGAACCCTAGGAGAACAATCAGTAGAGCTGATTGCTAAGGTAAGTTTAGGTGGGGAAGGTAGGAGATAAGAGCCTTGATAGTAGGGAGAGTAGTCAGAGTGGTTAAATGATGTAGAGTATAAAATAATAGAAGGATGGAGTGGGACTGCAACCTAAACAAGATATAGAGAACTGGATGCCTGAGAGTTGTGATTAGAGACAGTAGGATAGATCTAGGAAAATGTTGCCATCTAGTGGACAAAAGCCACAGAAGGAGTGAACCCTAGGAGAACAATCAGTAGAGCTGATTGCTAAGGTAAGTTTAGGTGGGGAAGGTAGGAGATAAGAGCCTTGATAGTAGGGAGAGTAGTCAGAGTGGTTAAATGATGTAGAGTATAAAATAATAGAAGGATGGAGTGGGACTGCAACCTAAACAAGATATAGAGAACTGGATGCCTGAGAGTTGTGATTAGAGACAGTAGGATAGATCTAGGAAAATGTTGCCATCTAGTGGACAAAAGCCACAGAAGGAGTGAACCCTAGGAGAACAATCAGTAGAGCTGATTGCTAAGGTAAGTTTAGGTGAGGAAAGGTAGGAGATAAGAGCCTTGATAGTAGGGAGAGTAGTCAAAGTGGTTAAATGATGTAGAGTATAAAATAATAGAAGGATGGAGTGGGACTGCAACCTAAACAAGATATAGAGAACTGGATGCCTGAGAGTTGTGATTAGAGACAATAGGACTGATCTAGAAAAATGTTGCCATCTAGTGGACAAAAGCCACAAAAGGGTGAACCCTAGGAGAACAATCAGTAAAGCTGATTCCTAAGATAAGTTAAGGTGGGGAAAAGTAGGAGATAAGAGCCTTGATAGTAGGGAGAGTAGTCAGAGTGGTTAAATGATGTAGAGTATAAAATAATAAAAGGATGGAGTGGGACTGCAACCTAAACAAGATATAGAGAACTGGATGCCTGAGAGTTGTGATTAGAGACAGTAGGATAGATCTAGGAAAATGTTGCCATCTAGTGGACAAAAGCCACAGAAGGAGTGAACCCTAGGAGAACAATCAGTAGAGCAGATTGCTATGGTAAGTTTAAGTGGGGAAATGTAGGAGATAAGAGCTTTGATAGTAGGGAGAGAAGTCAGAGTGGTTAAATGATGTAGAGTATAAAAAATAGAAGGATGAAGTGGGACTGCAACCTAAACAAGACATGGATAACTGGATGTCTGAGAGTTGTGATTACAGACAGTAGGATAGCTTGAGGAAAATATTGCCACCTAGTGGACAAAAGCCACAGAAGGAGTGACCCTAGGAGAACAATCTGTAGAGCTGATTGCTAAGGTAGGTTTAGGTGGGGAAAGGTAGGAGAAAAGAGATTTGATAGTGGGAAGAGTAGTCAGAGTGGTTAAATGATGTAGAATATAAAATAATAAAAGGATGAAGTGGGACTGCAACCTAAACAAGATATGGAGAACAGGATGCTTGAGAGTTGTGATTAGAGAAAGTAGGATAGATCTAGGAAAATGTTGCATCTAGTGGACAAAAGCCACAGAAGGAGTGAACCCTAGGAGAACAATCAGTAGAGCTGATTGCTGAGGTAAGTTGAGGTGAGGAAAGGTAGGAGATAAGAGCCTTCATAGTAGGGACAGAAGTCAGAGTGGTTAAATGATGTAGAGTATAAAATAATAGAAGGATGGAGTGGGACTGCAACCTAAACAAGATATAGAGAACTGGATGCCTGAGAGTTGTGATTAGAGACAGTAGGATAGATCTAGGAAAATGTTGCCATCTAGTGGACAAAAGCCACAGAAGGAGTGAACCCAAGGAGAACAATCAGTAGAGCTGATTGCTAAGGTACGTTTAGGTGAGGAAAGGTGGGAGATAAGAGCCTTGATAGTAGGGAGATTAATCAAATTGGTTAAATAATGATGAGTATAAAATAATAGAAGGATGGCGTGGGACTGCAACCTAAATAAGATATGGAGACCTGGATGCCTGAGAGCTGTAATTAGAGACAGTAGGATAGATTTATGAAAATGTTGCCTTCTAGTGGACAAAAGCCACAGACGGAGAGAACTCTAGGAGAACAATCCATAGAGCTGATTGATAAGGTACATTTAGGTGAGGAAAGGTAGGGACTGCGGTGGTGGTGCTGCGGTAGCATTGTCGCCTCAGAGTAAGACACTGTCCGGTTCGATTCTCAGCTAGATCGTTTTCTGTGTGGAGACATGCGTAAATGGGCATACATTCATTGAAGGTTGTGCGTCAGGGCTGGCAACTCAGAACGTAAAAATCTACTGCCAATCATTAGCGGACCGGAGTTCTGCTGTTGCGACCCCTATCCGGGAAAAGCCGGAAGACACAACAACAGGTGAGGAAAGGTAGGGGATAAGAGCTTTGATAGTAGGAAGAGTAGTCAGAGTGGTTAAATGATGTAGAATATAAAATAATAGAAGGATGAAGTGGGACTGCAACCTAAACAAGATATAGAGAACTGGAGCATCAGAGCTGTGATTAGAGAAAGTAGGATAGATCTAGGAAAATGTTGCCATGTAGTGGACAAAAGCCACAGAAGGAATGAGCCCTAAGAGAGCAATCAGTAGAGCTGATTGCTGAGGTAAGATTAGGTGAGGAAAGGTAGGAGATAAGAGAAGAGCTCATAGTAGAGAGGTAGTCAGAGTGGTTAAAATGAGTAATAAAAATAATAGAAGGATGGAGTGGGACTGCAACCTAAACAAGATATGGAGAACTGGATGCCTGAGAGTTGTGATTAGAGACAGTAGAATAGATCTAGGAAAGTGTTGCCATCTAGTGGACAAAAGCCACAGAAGGAGTTAACTCCTAGGAGAACAATCAGTAGAGCTGATTGATAAGGTACATTTAGGTGAGGAAAGATAGGAGATAAGAGCTTTCATAGTAGGAAGAGTAGTCAGAGTGGTTAAATGATGTAGAATACAAAATAATAGAAGGATGAAGTGGGACTGCAAACTAAACAAGATATAGTGAACTGGAAGCCTGAGAGTTGTGATTAGAGACAATAGGATATATCTAGGAAATGTTGCCATCTAGTTGATAAAAGCCACAAAAGGAGTGAACTCTTGGAGAACAATCAGTAGAGCTGATTGCTAAGGTAAGTTTAGGTGGGGAAAGGTAGGTGATAAGAGCCTTGATAGTAGGGAGAGTAGTCAGAGTGGTTAAATGATGTAGAGTATGAATTAATAGAAGGATGGAGTGGGACTGCAACCTAAACAAGATATGGAGAGCTGGATGCCTGAGAGTTGTGATTAGAGACAATAGGATAGATCTAGGAAAATGTTGCCATCTAGTGAACAAAAGCCACAGAATGGTGAACCTTAGGAGAACAATTAGTAGAGCTGATTGCTAAGCTAAGTTTCAGTCGGGAAAGGTAAGAGATAAGAGCCTTGATAGTAGGGAGAGTAGTCAGATTGGTTAAATGATGTAGAGTATAAAATAATAGAAGGCTGGAGTGGGACTGCAACCTAAACAAGATATAGAGAACTGAATGCCTGAGACTTGTGATTAGAGACAGTAGGCTAGATCTAGGAAAATGTTGCCATCTAGTCAACAAAAGCCACAGAAGGAGTGAACCCAAGGAGAACAATCAGTAGAGCTGATTGCTAAGGTAACTTTAGGTGGGGCAAGGTAGGAGATAAGAGCCTTGATAGTAGGGACAGTAGTCAGAGTCGTTAAGTGATGTAGAGTATAAATTAATAGAAGATAAAGTGGGACTGCAACCTAAAAAGATATAGAGAAATACATGCCTGAGAGTTGTGATTAGAGACAGTAGGATAGATCTAGGAAAATGTTGCCATCTAGTGGACAAAAGCCACAGAAGGTGTGAACTCTACGAAAACAATCAGTACAGCTGATTACTAAAGAAAGTTTAGGTAGGGGAAGGTAGGAGATAAGAGCCTTGATAGTAGGGAGAGTAGTCAGAGTGGTTAAATGATGTAGAGTATAAAATAATAGCAGGATGGAGTGGGTCTGCAACCTAAACAAGATATAGAGAACTGGATGCCTGAGAGATGTGATTTGAGACAGTAGGATAGATCTAGGAAAATGTTGCCATCTAGCGAAAAAAAGCCACAGAAGGCACGAACCTTATGAGAACATTCAGTAGTGCTGATTGCTAAGGTAAGATTAGGTGGGGAAAGGTAGGAGATAAGAGCGTTGATAGTAGGGAGATTAGTCAGAGTGGTTAAATGATGTAGAGTATAAAATAATAATAGGATGGCGTGAAACTGCAACCTAAACAAGATATAGAGAACTGGATGTCTGAGATTTGTGATTAGAGACAACAGGATAGATCAAGGGAAATGTTGCCATCTAGTGGACAAAAGCCACAGAAGGAGTGAAATCTAGGAGAACAATTAGTAGAGCTGATTGCTAAGGTAAGTCTTGGTCAGGAAAGGTAGGAAATAAGAGCCTTGATAATAGGGAGAGTAGTCAGATTGGTTAAATGATGTAGAGTATAAAATAATAGAAGGATGGAGTGGGACTGCGACCTAAACAAGATATAGAGAACTGGATGTCTGAGAGTTGTGATTAGAGACAGTAGGATAGATCTAGGAAAATGTTGCCATCTAGTGGACAAAAGCCACAGAAGGAGTGAACCCTAGGAGAACAATCAGTAGAGCTGATTGCTAAGGTAAGTTTAGGTGGGGCAAGGTAGGAGATAAGTGCCTTGATAGTAGGGACAGTCGTCAGAGTGGTGATGTAGAGTATAAAATAATAAAAGGATGGAGTGGGCCTGCAACCTAAAAAAGATATAGAGAAATAGATGCCTGAGAGTTGTGATTAGAGACAGTAGGATAGATCTAGGAAAATGTTGCCATCTAGTAGACAAAAGCCAAAGAAGGAGCGAACCCTAGAAGAACAATTAGTAGAGCTGATTGCTAAGGTAAGTTTAGGTCAGGAAAGGTAGGATATAAAAGCCTTGATAGTAGGGGAAGTAATCAAAGTGGTTAAATGATGTAGAGTATAAAATAAAAGAAGGATGGTGTGGGACTGCTACCTAAACAAGATATAGAGAACTGGATGCTGAGAGTTGTGATTAGAGACTGTAGGATTGATCTAGGAAAGTGTTGCCATCTAGTGGACAAAAGCCACAGAAGGAGTGAACCCTAGGAGAACAATCAGTAGAGCTGATTGATAAGGTACATTTAGGTGGGGAAAGGTAGGAGATTAGAGCTTTGATAGTAGGAAGAGTAGTTAGTGTGGTTAAATGATGTAGAGTATAAATTAATAGAAGGATGAGTGGGACTACAACCTAAACAAGATAAAGAGAACTGGATGCCTGAGAGTTGTGATTACAGACAGTAGGATAGATCTAGGAAAATGTTGCCATTTAGTGGACAAAAGCCACAGAAGGAGTGAACCCTAGCAGAACAATCTTTAAAGCTGATTGCTAAGATACGTTTAGGTGGGGAAAGGTAGGAGATAAGAGCCTTGATAGTAGGGAGAGTAGTCAGAGTGGTTAAATGATGTAGAGTATAAAGTAATAAAAGGATGGAGTGGGACTGCAACCTAAACAAGATATAGAGAACTCGATGCCGGAGAGTTGTGATTAGAGACAATAGGATAGATCTAGGAAAATGTTGCCATCTAGTGGACAAAAGCCACAGAAGGAGTGAACCCTAGGAGAACAATCTGTACAGCTGATTGATAAGGTGCATTTAGGTGAGAAAAGGTAGGAGATAAGAGCTTTGATAGTAGGAAGAGTAGTCAATGTGGTTAAATGATGTAGAATGTAAAATAATAGAAGGATGAAGTAGGACTGCAACCTAAACAAGATATAGAGAACTGGATGCCTGAGAGTTGTGATTAGAGAATGTAGGATAGATGAAGGAAAACATTGCCATCTACTGGACAAAAGCCACAGAAGGAGTGAAAGAACAATGAGTAGAGCTGATTGCTAAGGTAAGTTTAGGTGGGGAAAGGTAGGTGATAAGAGCCTTGATAGTAGGGAGAGTAGTCAGAGTGGTTAAATGATGCAGAGTATAAATTAATAGACGGATGGAGTGGGACTGCACCTAAACAAGATATAGAGAACTGGATGCCTGAGAGTTGTGATTAGAGACAGTAGGATAGATCTAGGAAAATGTTGCCATCTAGTGGACAAAAGCCACAGAAGGAGTGAACCTTAGGAGAACAATGAGTAGACCTGATTGCTAAGGTAAGTTTAGGTGGGGAAAAGTAGGTGATAAGAGCCTTGATAGTAAGATAGATCTAGGAAATGTTGCCATCTAGTGGACAAAAGCGACAGAAGGAGTGAACCCTTGAAGACCAATCAGTAAAGCTGATTGTTAAGATAAGTTTAGGTGGGGAAAGGTAGGAGATAAGAGCCTTGATAGTAGTGAGAGTAGTCAGAGTGGTTAAATGATGTAGAGTCGAAAATAAAAGAAGGATGGAGTGGGACTGCAACCTAAACAAGATATAGAGAACTGGATGCCTGAATAGAGACAGTAGGATAGATCTAGAAATGTTGCCATCTAGTGGACAAAACCGACAGAAGGAGTGAACCTTAGGAGAACAATGAGTAGACCTGATTGCTAAGGTAAGTTTAGGTGGGGAAAGGTAGGTGATAAGAGCCTTGATAGTAGGGAGAGTAGTCAGAGTGTTTTTTCTTAAAACTTGCATTTTATCTGTCTCTGGCCTAGCACTCAAGTATGGGGTCATTTATTGCACTGTTCTAACTAGTTGCTACTTTTTTATCTTTATCTTTAAACAAAAACAAAAAAAAATCTTGATTTTTTCCCACTTTCTGTATTTTAAAAAAGTTCAGTTACAGATTTGCTGTTCTGAACTGTTTGTAAGTTTCTTGGAGGCCATTGCTTGCTTGGGCTAAAAGGAAGTCTCTGTGTTCATCAGTGGCAGTGGTAGACACTGAACAGCCTGCCTGCCCCTGTGGGAGTAGTTACTGCATAGAAACTGTAGTTTTATTGGCCATTTTGGGTCAATTCCAAACTCCTTGATCTTTCTCTCTTAAAACCAGGTTGCCTCATGTTTTTGGCATCTTTTCAGACTTGTTGGCTGTTGCTGAAGCACCCACCAAGAGGAGAAAATGCTGAGAGAAGAAGGGAGCCGCTTTTGAGATTTTAAGTATTTTCTTCAGATTATTTGTTAAGTTTTTCTGCATTGCCGCCTACTTTTTGGCATTTTCTGGTTTGCTAAAGCTTATATCTGTGTTAGTAACTGTACTTAGAACACATCTAGAGCCTGCTTACTGCATTTCCTGTGTTGCACTTATTTTAAAATTGTTTTTTTCTTAAAACTTGCATTTTATCTGTCTCTGGCCTAGCACTCAAGTGTGGGGTCATTTATTGCACTGTTCTAACTAGTTGCTTCTTGTTTATCTTTATCTTTAAACAAAAAAAAAAAAAAAAAAATCTTGCTTTTTTCCCACTTTCTGTATTTTAAAAAAGTTCAGTTACAGATTTGCTGTTCTGAACTGTTTGTAAGTTTCTTGGAGGCCATTGCTTGCTTGGGCTAAAAGGAAGTCTCTGTGTTCATCAGTGGCAGTGGTAGACACTGAACAGCCTGCCTGCCCCTGTGGGAGCGGTTACTGCCTAGAAACTGTAGTTTTATTGGCCATTTTGGGTCAATTCCAAACTCCTTGATCTCTCTCTCTTAAAACCCACTTTAGCGCGGTTTTGCTCGATTTTGCGCATCGGGCAGTGCCGCTAAATCGGGTTTAAACTATTCTCAGCTCCACAAAGTCTGCTCTTCACTTTTTCCCCTTAGAACTGTTCCAAATCTCAACGTAAGCATTTTCTTTCTAAAGCCCAGCAGTAGCTCGTATAAGTATCTTATAAGTAAGCACTAATAAACTAAGCACTACACCCTCTTATACTCCCTATTGGTCCTTTCTGATAAAGTCATAAGTAGTTCCTCATACTATTCTGGCATGTCCAAAAGTCAATTTCGGGTTTACTCTCCAGTCCAACTGGTGAATATGGGAATCTTGAGGTAATGTTACAACTGCCTTATGTACACAGACCACCCTCTCCTCTTCCAAACAAGCTCAAATATATGCGAGAGATGCAACTATATAGCTAAACTGGAGGCTAAACTCTCTCAACATAGTACTGGCGTGGTCAGTCTGGAGGAGAAGGTAATCACACACACCACAAATCCAGTCTCACATAGACCTATCGCAACAGCAAACCAAACACACAAACACACAAAAACATACTCAGAGGCTCTAATTAAAAATCCGCCCAAGCAACAGAGACCTCCAAAGCAGACATCCAAGCAACCGCTACCCCACAACAATACCCACGTATCACATAGTCCACAAAGTCAGTGTGCCACACAGTCACAGCCCTTAAGGCTAAACAACACACCTAATACACTTGTAATAGGTGACTCTATTGTCAGACACACTGACGTCCCTCTCACCAGGCTGAACAAGGAGAAGGCCACTGTAAGCTGCCTGTCAGGTGCCAGGATCCGCCACATAACACAAGCACTCAGGTCACTCCAAAGCAAGTACAAATATGACTCCATCATTGTCCATGCTGGTGTGAATGACCTGAGACGTACCTCCCTGGATTACATGAAAAGTGACATAGAAGAGCTCTCTGATCATGTAGCCCAGGCTGGTATGACCCTGACCTTGAGTAGCATCTTACCCTCACCAAGAATGATACCACAGTATAAAGACAAAATGATCAATTTCAACAATTGGCTAAAGTATTGGTGTCACTCAAAGGGGATCCAGTATCTGTTAGCCTGGGATGACATGCTCGACAAGCCACGTTGCTTCACTAGGGACAGCTTGCACCTGTCATCCCTGGGTTTTTGAATACTGGCAAAGGCTTTTGCCACCCCCATAGTGCCTTTTTTAGGCAAGGCTCAAAAGACAAATCCACCTCCTTAGACAACACAAGGAAAAAGAAACTAAGGGTAATGCTGCTCAATGCCAGAAGTCTAAAACCTCAAGATGCATGCACTCGAGGCTCTCCTCAGTATGGAGAATATCAATATCTGTGCAGTAACAGAAACCTGGTTCAAGGCTCCCGAGAGCACCCCAGCACTAGCAGGTTATACCTCATACCACACTTTTCGGCCGCAAGACTCGGACCGAACCACAAGAGGAGGGGGAGTATCCATATTCATCAAAGATACCCATACCTCCAGGTTAGTGGCACTGCAAGAAGTATCTGAGACCATCCATGTGCAACTAACAGTGGGCAAAACTGCCTTCCAGTTTGTAGCCTGCTACAGACCACCTCCCAAACTCAGGAACCCCACTCGGCTTTCCTGAAGACACTGGAGAATATGAAGGTCTCTCCAAACACCATTATATTGGGTGACTTCAACTACCCAAACATAGACTGGGAGCACTACTCAAGCCCCAACACCCTCGCCCAACGGTTCCTAGAATTTATAAACTCAAATGCTATGGAACAACTGGTCACCACTCCCACAAGAGGGAAAAACATATTGGACCTGATTATCACCAACATGGGTACTCTATGTTCTATACCTGAGGTATACCCTTCTTTAGTAAGATCTGACAATAAATTAATCACTATGGATTTCCATATCCCGTCCACACCCCCAGCAAAGGAAACCACGGTCAAAAACTTCTTGAAAGCAAACTTCACACTTCTCAGAACTGAGATGGAATCCTACAAAGCCCCCGGGCCAGTGGAAATTACGACCCAAACCGCAGAATCCCTTACAAATGCATTCTATGGATACTTACAGGAATGCATAGATCGTGCTATCCCAAACAAAACCAAGACACACTCCTCCAAAGGCAGGAGACCTGTCTGGTGGACCCCAGCCATAAATAGGCTATACAAAAGAAGGAGGAAGTTACTACAGGAAAGAGCAAAATCCCAAAAAGGGAAGGCAACTCTGATCAGTACTAGCAAGAAACTATGATCCCTCAGAAAAGCATCCAAGGCTAGCTTCAAAAGAAAAATTGCACAAGACGCTAAAGATAATCATAAGGCCTTCTTTAGTTATGTCAGGAACTTGGGTAGAAACTCCCAGATATGCTATGAGTTAGTGCAAAATGACAAAAAATACACTGAACCCACAGACATTGCCAACATCCTGGCAGACAGGTTCAGTGCAAACTTCTCCCCCCCTTCCCCCCCAAATGTGCAAATGACTATCCCAACAAAGTGTAGCCCCCCCTGACATCACAGAACCACAGGTGAGAGTTGACCTGTCCAAAGCAAAAAACACAACATCTATGGACTGCCCGGGCTGCGTTTTACATGAGCTCCAAGAAGAACTGAACCCACACTTAAAATCAATGTTCAGTCTAAGCCTTACAACAGGATATGTACCCAACGAATGGCGTACAGCAACAGTGGTCCCACGCCATAAAGGTGGTGCCAAAACGGACCACGGTAACTATCGAACTATAAGCCTGACTAGTCTGGTCTGCAAAGGTATGGAGCGTATCATCATGGAACTCATAAACAAAGACATTGGGAACCTCCAAAGACTGGATCCTACTTAATTCGGATTGCCTTAGCCCTTTGTAGGGTGGATAGTACCCTACACACCTGCGAAGTTTCAGCCTCCTAGCTTTGTCCTCTTGGAGAAAAACAAGTTTCCAGGGGGATTTTTTCTCTATGCAAAAACATGCTTGAAATGCATAGGAAAAGCTAAAAACAATAAACGGTCATACTGAAACTGGCAGTTAAGCCAGAACCAGGATTGCCTTACCCCTTTGTAGGGTGGATAGTACCCTACACACCTGCAAAGTTTCAGCCTCCTAGCTTTTTCCCTCTTGGAGAAAAACAAGTTTCCATGGGTATTTTTTCTCTATGCAGAAACATGCTTGAAATGCAAAAAGAAAGCTAAAAACAATAAACGGTCATACTGAAACTGGCAGTTAAGCCAGAACCAGGATTGCCTTACCCCTTTGTAGGGTGGATAGTACCCTACACACCTGCAAAGTTTCAGCCTCCTAGCTTTTTCCCTCTTGGAGAAAAACAAGTTTCCAGGGGTATTTTTTCTCTATGCAGAAACATGCTTGAAATGCATAGGAAAAGCTAAAAACAATAAACGGTCATACTGAAACTGGCAGTTAAGCCAGAACCAGGATTGCCTTACCCCTTTGTAGGGTGGATAGTACCCTACACACCTGCAAAGTTTCAGCCTCCTAGCTTTTTCCTCTTGGAGAAAAACAAGTTTCCAGGGGTATTTTTTCTCTATGCAGAAACATGCTTGAAATGCATAGGGAAAGCTAAAAACAATAAACGGTCATACTGAAACTGGCAGTTAAGCCAGAACCAGGATTGCCTTACCCCTTTGTAGGGTGGATAGTACCCTACACACCTGCAAAGTTTCAGCCTCCTAGCTTTTTCCCTCTTGGAGAAAAACAAGTTTCCAGGGGTATTTTTTCTCTATGCAGAAACATGCTTGAAATGCATAGGAAAAGCTAAAAACAATAAACGGTCATACTGAAACTGGCAGTTAAGCCAGAACCAGGATTGCCTTACCCTTTGTAGGGTGGATAGTACCCTACACACCTGCAAAGTTTCAGCCTCCTAGCTTTTTCCTCTTGGAGAAAAACAAGTTTCCAGGAGTATTTTTTCTCTATGCAGAAACATGCTTGAAATGCATAGGAAAAGCTAAAAACAATAAACGGTCATACTGAAACTGGCAGTTAAGCCAGAACCAGGATTGCCTTACCCCTTTGTAGGGTGGATAGTACCCTACACACCTGCAAAGTTTCAGCCTCCTAGCTTTTTCCCTCTTGGAGAAAAACAAGTTTCCAGGGGTATTTTTCTCTATGCAGAAACATGCTTGAAATGCAAAAGAAAGCTAAAAACAATAAACGGTCATACTGAAACTGGCAGTTAAGCCAGAACCAGGATTGCCTTACCCTTTGTAGGGTGGATAGTACCCTACACACCTGCAAAGTTTCAGCCTCCTAGCTTTTTCCCTCTTGGAGAAAACAAGTTTCCAGGGGTATTTTTCTCTATGCAGAAACATGCTTGAAATGCATAGGGAAAGCTAAAACAATAAACGGTCATACTGAAACTGGCAGTTAAGCCAGAACCAGGATTGCCTTACCCCTTTGTAGGGTGGATAGTACCCTACACACCTGCAAAGTTTCAGCCTCCTAGCTTTTTCCCTCTTGGAGAAAAACAAGTTTCCAGGGGTATTTTTTCTCTATGCAGAAACATGCTTGAAATGCAAAAGAAAGCTAAAAACAATAAACGGTCATACTGAAACTGGCAGTTAAGCCAGAACCAGGATTGCCTTACCCCTTTGTAGGGTGGATAGTACCCTACACACCTGCAAAGTTTCAGCCTCCTAGCTTTTTCCCTCTTGGAGAAAAACAAGTTTCCAGGGTATTTTTTCTCTATGCAGAAACATGCTTGAAATGCATAGGAAAAGCTAAAAACAATAAACGGTCATACTGAAACTGGCAGTTAAGCCAGAACCAGGATTGCCTTACCCCTTTGTAGGGTGGATAGTACCCTACACACCTGCAAAGTTTCAGCCTCCTAGCTTTTTCCCTCTTGGAGAAAAACAAGTTTCCAGGGGTATTTTTTCTCTATGCAGAAACATGCTTGAAATGCAAAAGAAAGCTAAAAACAATAAACGGTCATACTGAAACTGGCAGTTAAGCCAGAACCAGGATTGCCTTACCCCTTTGTAGGGTGGATAGTACCCTACACACCTGCAAAGTTTCAGCCTCCTAGCTTTTTCCCTCTTGGAGAAAAACAAGTTTCCAGGGTATTTTTTCTCTATGCAGAAACATGCTTGAAATGCATAGGGAAAGCTAAAACAATAAACGGTCATACTGAAACTGGCAGTTAAGCCAGAACCAGGATTGCCTTACCCCTTTGTAGGGTGGATAGTACCCTACACACCTGCAAAGTTTCAGCCTCCTAGCTTTTTCCCTCTTGGAGAAAAACAAGTTTCCAGGGTATTTTTCTCTATGCAGAAACATGCTTGAAATGCATAGGAAAGCTAAAACAATAAACGGTCATACTGAAACTGGCAGTTAAGCCAGAACCAGGATTGCCTTACCCTTTGTAGGGTGGATAGTACCCTACACACCTGCAAAGTTTCAGCCTCCTAGCTTTTTCCTTCTTGGAGAAAAACAAGTTTCCAGGGATATTTTTCTCTATGCAGAAACATGCTTGAAATGCATAGGGAAAGCTAAAAACAATAAACGGTCATACTGAAACTGGCAGTTAAGCCAGAACCAGGATTGCCTTACCCCTTTGTAGGGTGGATAGTACCCTACACACCTGCAAAGTTTCAGCCTCCTAGCTTTTTCCCTCTTGGAGAAAAACAAGTTTCCAGGGTATTTTTTCTCTATGCAGAAACATGCTTGAAATGCATAGGAAAAGCTAAAAACAATAAACGGTCATACTGAAACTGGCAGTTAAGCCAGAACCAGGATTGCCTTACCCCTTTGTAGGGTGGATAGTACCCTACACACCTGCAAAGTTTCAGCCTCCTAGCTTTTTCCTCTTGGAGAAAAACAAGTTTCCAGGGGGATATTTTTTTCTCTATGCAGAAACATGCTTGAAATGCATAGGAAAAGCTAAAAACAATAAACGGTCATACTGAAACTGGCAGTTAAGCCAGAACCAGGATTGCCTTACCCCTTTGTAGGGTGGATAGTACCCTACACACCTGCAAAGTTTCAGCCTCCTAGCTTTTTCCCTCTTGGAGAAAAACAAGTTTCCAGGGTATTTTTTCTCTATGCAGAAACATGCTTGAAATGCATAGGAAAGCTAAAAACAATAAACGGTCATACTGAAACTGGCAGTTAAGCCAGAACCAGGATTGCCTTACCCCTTTGTAGGGTGGATAGTACCCTACACACCTGCAAAGTTTCAGCCTCCTAGCTTTTTCCCTCTTGGAGAAAAACAAGTTTCCAGGGGTATTTTTTTCTATGCAGAAACATGCTTGAAATGCATAGGAAAAGCTAAAAAATAAACAGTCATACTGAAACTGACAGTTAAGCCAGAACCAGGATTGCCTTACCCCTTTGTAGGGTGGATAGTACCCTACACACCTGCAAAGTTTCAGCCTCCTAGCTTTTTCCCTCTTGGAGAAAAACAAGTTTCCAGGGGTATTTTTTCTCTATGCAGAAACATGCTTGAAATGCAAAAAGAAAGCTAAAAACAATAAACGGTCATACTGAAACTGGCAGTTAAGCCAGAACCAGGATTGCCTTACCCCTTTGTAGGGTGGATAGTACCCTACACACCTGCAAAGTTTCAGCCTCCTAGCTTTTTCCCTCTTGGAGAAAAACAAGTTTCCAGGGGTATTTTTTCTCTATGCAGAAACATGCTTGAAATGCATAGGGAAAGCTAAAAACAATAAACGGTCATACTGAAACTGGCAGTTAAGCCAGAACCAGGATTGCCTTACCCCTTTGTAGGGTGGATAGTACCCTACACACCTGCAAAGTTTCAGCCTCCTAGCTTTTTCCCTCTTGGAGAAAAACAAGTTTCCAGGGATATTTTTCTCTATGCAGAAACATGCTTGAAATGCATAGGGAAAGCTAAAAACAATAAACGGTCATACTGAAACTGGCAGTTAAGCCAGAACCAGGATTGCCTTACCCCTTTGTAGGGTGGATAGTACCCTACACACCTGCAAAGTTTCAGCCTCCTAGCTTTTTCCCTCTTGGAGAAAAACAAGTTTCCAGGGGTATTTTTTCTCTATGCAGAAACATGCTTGAAATGCATAGGGAAAGCTAAAAACAATAAACGGTCATACTGAAACTGGCAGTTAAGCCAGAACCAGGATTGCCTTACCCCTTTGTAGGGTGGATAGTACCCTACACACCTGCAAAGTTTCAGCCTCCTAGCTTTTTCCCTCTTGGAGAAAAAACAGTTTTCCGGGGTATTTTTTTCTATGCAGAAACATGCTTGAAATGCATAGGGAAAGCTAAAAACAATAAACGGTCATACTGAAACTGGCAGTTAAGCCAGAACCAGGATTGCCTTACCCCTTTGTAGGGTGGATAGTACCCTACACACCTGCAAAGTTTCAGCCTCCTAGCTTTTTCCCTCTTGGAGAAAAACAAGTTTCCAGGGTATTTTTTCTCTATGCAGAAACATGCTTGAAATGCATAGGAAAAGCTAAAAACAATAAACGGTCATACTGAAACTGGCAGTTAAGCCAGAACCAGGATTGCCTTACCCCTTTGTAGGGTGGATAGTACCCTACACACCTGCAAAGTTTCAGCCTCCTAGCTTTTTCCCTCTTGGAGAAAAACAAGTTTCCAGGGGTATTTTTTCTCTATGCAGAAACATGCTTGAAATGCAAAAGAAAGCTAAAAACAATAAACGGTCATACTGAAACTGGCAGTTAAGCCAGAACCAGGATTGCCTTACCCTTTGTAGGGTGGATAGTACCCTACACACCTGCAAAGTTTCAGCCTCCTAGCTTTTTCCCTCTTGGAGAAAAACAAGTTTCCAGGGGTATTTTTTCTCTATGCAGAAACATGCTTGAAATGCATAGGGAAAGCTAAAAACAATAAACGGTCATACTGAAACTGGCAGTTAAGCCAGAACCAGGATTGCCTTACCCTTTGTAGGGTGGATAGTACCCTACACACCTGCAAAGTTTCAGCCTCCTAGCTTTTTCCTCTTGGAGAAAAACAAGTTTCCAGGGGTATTTTTTCTCTATGCAGAAACATGCTTGAAATGCATAGGAAAGCTAAAAACAATAAACGGTCATACTGAAACTGGCAGTTAAGCCAGAACCAGGATTGCCTTACCCCTTTGTAGGGTGGATAGTACCCTACACACCTGCAAAGTTTCAGCCTCCTAGCTTTTTCCTCTTGGAGAAAAACAAGTTTCCAGGGGGATTTTTTCTCTCTATGCAAAAACATGCTTGAAATGTATAGGAAAAGCTAAAACAATAAACGGTCATACTGAAACTGGCAGTTAAGCCAGAACCAGGATTGCCTTACCCCTTTGTAGGGTGGATAGTACCCTACACACCTGCAAAGTTTCAGCCTCCTAGCTTTTTCCTCTTGGAGAAAAACAAGTTTCCAGGGGTATTTTTCTCTATGCAGAAACATGCTTGAAATGCATAGGAAAAGCTAAAAACAATAAACGGTCATACTGAAACTGGCAGTTAAGCCAGAACCAGGATTGCCTTACCCCTTTGTAGGGTGGATAGTACCCTACACACCTGCAAAGTTTCAGCCTCCTAGCTTTTTCCCTCTTGGAGAAAAACAAGTTTCCAGGGTATTTTTCTCTATGCAGAAACATGCTTGAAATGCATAAGGAAAGCTAAAAACAATAAACGGTCATACTGAAACTGGCAGTTAAGCCAGAACCAGGATTGCCTTACCCCTTTGTAGGGTGGATAGTACCCTACACACCTGCAAAGTTTCAGCCTCCTAGCTTTTTCCTCTTGGAGAAAAACAAGTTTCCAGGGGTATTTTTTCTCTATGCAGAAACATGCTTGAAATGCATAGGGAAAGCTAAAAACAATAAACGGTCATACTGAAACTGGCAGTTAAGCCAGAACCAGGATTGCCTTACCCCTTTGTAGGGTGGATAGTACCCTACACACCTGCAAAGTTTCAGCCTCCTAGCTTTTTCCCTCTTGGAGAAAAACAAGTTTCCAGGGGTATTTTTTCTCTATGCAGAAACATGCTTGAAATGCATAGGAAAAGCTAAAAACAATAAACGGTCATACTGAAACTGGCAGTTAAGCCAGAACCAGGATTGCCTTACCCCTTTGTAGGGTGGATAGTACCCTACACACCTGCAAAGTTTCAGCCTCCTAGCTTTTTCCCTCTTGGAGAAAAACAAGTTTCCAGGGGTATTTTTTCTCTATGCAGAAACATGCTTGAAATGCATAGGAAAAGCTAAAAACAATAAACGGTCATACTGAAACTGGCAGTTAAGCCAGAACCAGGATTGCCTTACCCCTTTGTAGGGTGGATAGTACCCTACACACCTGCAAAGTTTCAGCCTCCTAGCTTTTTCCCTCTTGGAGAAAAACAAGTTTCCAGGGTATTTTTCTCTATGCAGAAACATGCTTGAAATGCATAGGAAAAGCTAAAAACAATAAACGGTCATACTGAAACTGGCAGTTAAGCCAGAACCAGGATTGCCTTACCCCTTTGTAGGGTGGATAGTACCCTACACACCTGCAAAGTTTCAGCCTCCTAGCTTTTTCCCTCTTGGAGAAAAACAAGTTTCCAGGGGTATTTTTTCTCTATGCAGAAACATGCTTGAAATGCAAAAAGAAAGCTAAAAACAATAAACGGTCATACTGAAACTGGCAGTTAAGCCAGAACCAGGATTGCCTTACCCCTTTGTAGGGTGGATAGTACCCTACACACCTGCAAAGTTTCAGCCTCCTAGCTTTTTCCCTCTTGGAGAAAAACAAGTTTCCAGGGGTATTTTTTCTCTATGCAGAAACATGCTTGAAATGCATAGGAAAAGCTAAAAAATAAACAGTCATACTGAAACTGACAGTTAAGCCAGAACCAGGATTGCCTTACCCCTTTGTAGGGTGGATAGTACCCTACACACCTGCAAAGTTTCAGCCTCCTAGCTTTTTCCCTCTTGGAGAAAAACAAGTTTCCAGGGGTATTTTTTCTCTATGCAGAAACATGCTTGAAATGCAAAAAGAAAGCTAAAAACAATAAACGGTCATACTGAAACTGGCAGTTAAGCCAGAACCAGGATTGCCTTACCCCTTTGTAGGGTGGATAGTACCCTACACACCTGCAAAGTTTCAGCCTCCTAGCTTTTTCCTCTTGGAGAAAAACAAGTTTCCAGGGGTATTTTTTCTCTATGCAAAAACATGCTTGAAATGCATAGGAAAAGCTAAAAACAATAAACGGTCATACTGAAACTGGCAGTTAAGCCAGAACCAGGATTGCCTTACCCCTTTGTAGGGTGGATAGTACCCTACACACCTGCAAAGTTTCAGCCTCCTAGCTTTTTTCCTCTTGGAGAAAAACAAGTTTACAGGGGTATTTTTTCTCTATGTAGAAACATGCTTGAAATGCATAGGAAAAGCTAAAAACAATAAACGGTCATACTGAAACTGGCAGTTAAGCCAGAACCAGGATTGCCTTACCCTTTGTAGGGTGGATAGTACCCTACACACCTGCAAAGTTTCAGCCTCCTAGCTTTTTCCCTCTTGGAGAAAAACAAGTTTCCAGGGGTATTTTTTTCTATGCAGAAACATGCTTGAAATGCATAGGGAAAGCTAAAAACAATAAACGGTCATACTGAAACTGGCAGTTAAGCCAGAACCAGGATTGCCTTACCCCTTTGTAGGGTGGATAGTACCCTACACACCTGCAAAGTTTCAGCCTCCTAGCTTTTTCCCTCTTGGAGAAAAACAAGTTTCCAGGGGTATTTTTTCTCTATGCAGAAACATGCTTGAAATGCATAGGAAAGCTAAAAACAATAAACGGTCATACTGAAACTGGCAGTTAAGCCAGAACCAGGATTGCCTTACCCTTTGTAGGGTGGATAGTACCCTACACACCTGCAAAGTTTCAGCCTCCTAGCTTTTTCCCTCTTGGAGAAAAACAAGTTTCCAGGGGTATTTTTCTCTATGCAGAAACATGCTTGAAATGCAAAAGAAAGCTAAAAACAATAAACGGTCATACTGAAACTGGCAGTTAAGCCAGAACCAGGATTGCCTTACCCCTTTGTAGGGTGGATAGTACCCTACACACCTGCAAAGTTTCAGCCTCCTAGCTTTTTCCTCTTGGAGAAAAACAAGTTTCCAGGGTATTTTTTCTCTATGCAGAAACATGCTTGAAATGCATAGGGAAAGCTAAAAACAATAAACGGTCATACTGAAACTGGCAGTTAAGCCAGAACCAGGATTGCCTTACCCCTTTGTAGGGTGGATAGTACCCTACACACCTGCAAAGTTTCAGCCTCCTAGCTTTTTCCCTCTTGGAGAAAAACAAGTTTCCAGGGGTATTTTTCTCTATGCAGAAACATGCTTGAAATGCATAGGGAAAGCTAAAACAATAAACGGTCATACTGAAACTGGCAGTTAAGCCAGAACCAGGATTGCCTTACCCCTTTGTAGGGTGGATAGTACCCTACACACCTGCAAAGTTTCAGCCTCCTAGCTTTTTCCCTCTTGGAGAAAAACAAGTTTCCAGGGTATTTTTTCTCTATGCAGAAACATGCTTGAAATGCATAGGGAAAGCTAAAACAATAAACGGTCATACTGAAACTGGCAGTTAAGCCAGAACCAGGATTGCCTTACCCCTTTGTAGGGTGGATAGTACCCTACACACCTGCAAAGTTTCAGCCTCCTAGCTTTTTCCCTCTTGGAGAAAAACAAGTTTCCAGGGGTATTTTTTCTCTATGCAGAAACATGCTTGAAATGCATAGGGAAAGCTAAAAACAATAAACGGTCATACTGAAACTGGCAGTTAAGCCAGAACCAGGATTGCCTTACCCCTTTGTAGGGTGGATAGTACCCTACACACCTGCAAAGTTTCAGCCTCCTAGCTTTTTCCCTCTTGGAGAAAAACAAGTTTCCAGGGGTATTTTTCTCTATGCAGAAACATGCTTGAAATGCAAAGGAAAGCTAAAAACAATAAACGGTCATACTGAAACTGGCAGTTAAGCCAGAACCAGGATTGCCTTACCCCTTTGTAGGGTGGATAGTACCCTACACACCTGCAAAGTTTCAGCCTCCTAGCTTTTTCCTCTTGGAGAAAAACAAGTTTCCAGGGTATTTTTTCTCTATGCAAAAACATGCTTGAAATGTATAGGAAAAGCTAAAAACAATAAACGGTCATACTGAAACTGGCAGTTAAGCCAGAACCAGGATTGCCTTAGCCCTTTGTAGGGTGGATAGTACCCTACACACCTGCAAAGTTTCAGCCTCCTAGCTTTTTCCTCTTGGAGAAAAACAAGTTTCCAGGGGTATTTTTTCTCTATGCAGAAACATGCTTGAAATGCAAAAAGAAAGCTAAAAAAATAAACGGTCATACTGAAACTGGCAGTTAAGCCAGAACCAGGATTGCCTTACCCTTTGTAGGGTGGATAGTACCCTACACACCTGCAAAGTTTCAGCCTCCTAGCTTTTTCCCTCTTGGAGAAAAACAAGTTTCCAGGGATATTTTTCTCTATGCAGAAACATGCTTGAAATGCATAGGGAAAGCTAAAAACAATAAACGGTCATACTGAAACTGGCAGTTAAGCCAGAACCAGGATTGCCTTACCCCTTTGTAGGGTGGATAGTACCCTACACACCTGCAAAGTTTCAGCCTCCTAGCTTTTTCCCTCTTGGAGAAAAACAAGTTTCCAGGGGTATTTTTTCTCTATGCAGAAACATGCTTGAAATGCATAGGAAAAGCTAAAAACAATAAACGGTCATACTGAAACTGGCAGTTAAGCCAGAACCAGGATTGCCTTACCCCTTTGTAGGGTGGATAGTACCCTACACACCTGCAAAGTTTCAGCCTCCTAGCTTTTTCCCTCTTGGAGAAAAACAAGTTTCCAGGGGTATTTTTTCTCTATGCAGAAACATGCTTGAAATGCAAAAGAAAGCTAAAACAATAAACGGTCATACTGAAACTGGCAGTTAAGCCAGAACCAGGATTGCCTTACCCCTTTGTAGGGTGGATAGTACCCTACACACCTGCAAAGTTTCAGCCTCCTAGCTTTTTCCCTCTTGGAGAAAAACAAGTTTCCAGGGGTATTTTTTCTCTATGCAGAAACATGCTTGAAATGCATAGGAAAAGCTAAAAAATAAACAGTCATACTGAAACTGGCAGTTAAGCCAGAACCAGGATTGCCTTACCCCTTTGTAGGGTGGATAGTACCCTACACACCTGCAAAGTTTCAGCCTCCTAGCTTTTTCCCTCTTGGAGAAAAACAAGTTTCCAGGGGTATTTTTCTCTATGCAGAAACATGCTTGAAATGCATAGGAAAGCTAAAAACAATAAACGGTCATACTGAAACTGGCAGTTAAGCCAGAACCAGGATTGCCTTACCCCTTTGTAGGGTGGATAGTACCCTACACACCTGCAAAGTTTCAGCCTCCTAGCTTTTTCCCTCTTGGAGAAAAACAAGTTTCCAGGGGTATTTTTCTCTATGCAGAAACATGCTTGAAATGCATAGGAAAAGCTAAAAACAATAAACGGTCATACTGAAACTGGCAGTTAAGCCAGAACCAGGATTGCCTTACCCCTTTGTAGGGTGGATAGTACCCTACACACCTGCAAAGTTTCAGCCTCCTAGCTTTTTCCCTCTTGGAGAAAAACAAGTTTCCAGGGGTATTTTTTCTCTATGCAGAAACATGCTTGAAATGCATAGGAAAAGCTAAAAACAATAAACGGTCATACTGAAACTGGCAGTTAAGCCAGAACCAGGATTGCCTTACCCCTTTGTAGGGTGGATAGTACCCTACACACCTGCAAAGTTTCAGCCTCCTAGCTTTTTCCTCTTGGAGAAAAACAAGTTTCCAGGGATATTTTTTATCTATGCAGAAACATGCTTGAAATGCAAAAAGAAAGCTAAAAACAATAAACGGTCATACTGAAACTGGCAGTTAAGCCAGAACCAGGATTGCCTTACCCCTTTGTAGGGTGGATAGTACCCTACACACCTGCAAAGTTTCAGCCTCCTAGCTTTTTCCCTCTTGGAGAAAAACAAGTTTCCAGGGGTATTTTTTCTCTATGCAGAAACATGCTTGAAATGCATAGGAAAAGCTAAAAACAATAAACGGTCATACTGAAACTGGCAGTTAAGCCAGAACCAGGATTGCCTTACCCCTTTGTAGGGTGGATAGTACCCTACACACCTGCAAAGTTTCAGCCTCCTAGCTTTTTCCCTCTTGGAGAAAAACAAGTTTCCAGGGGTATTTTTTCTCTATGCAGAAACATGCTTGAAATGCAAAAAGAAAGCTAAAAACAATAAACGGTCATACTGAAACTGGCAGTTAAGCCAGAACCAGGATTGCCTTACCCCTTTGTAGGGTGGATAGTACCCTACACACCTGCAAAGTTTCAGCCTCCTAGCTTTTTCCCTCTTGGAGAAAAACAAGTTTCCAGGGTATTTTTTCTCTATGCAAAAACATGCTTGAAATGCATAGGAAAAGCTAAAAACAATAAACGGTCATACTGAAACTGGCAGTTAAGCCAGAACCAGGATTGCCTTACCCCTTTGTAGGGTGGATAGTACCCTACACACCTGCAAAGTTTCAGCCTCCTAGCTTTTTCCCTCTTGGAGAAAAACAAGTTTCCAGGGGTATTTTTTCTCTATGCAGAAACATGCTTGAAATGCAAAAAGAAAGCTAAAAACAATAAACGGTCATACTGAAACTGGCAGTTAAGCCAGAACCAGGATTGCCTTACCCCTTTGTAGGGTGGATAGTACCCTACACACCTGCAAAGTTTCAGCCTCCTAGCTTTTTCCCTCTTGGAGAAAAACAAGTTTCCAGGGGTATTTTTCTCTATGCAGAAACATGCTTGAAATGCATAGGAAAAGCTAAAAACAATAAACGGTCATACTGAAACTGGCAGTTAAGCCAGAACCAGGATTGCCTTACCCCTTTGTAGGGTGGATAGTACCCTACACACCTGCAAAGTTTCAGCCTCCTAGCTTTTTCCCTCTTGGAGAAAAACAAGTTTCCAGGGGAATTCTTTCTCTATGCAAAAACATGCTTGAAATGTATAGGAAAAGCTAAAAACAATAAACGGTCATACTGAAACTGGCAGTTAAGCCAGAACCAGGATTGCCTTAGCCCTTTGTAGGGTGGATAGTACCCTACACACCTGCAAAGTTTCAGCCTCCTAGCTTTTTTCCTCTTGGAGAAAAACAAGTTTACGGGGGTATTTTTTCTCTATGTAGAAACATGCTTGAAATGCATAGGAAAAGCTAAAAACAATAAACGGTCATACTGAAACTCAAACAAAAAAACCTTCCGGATGGATGCTGCTGTTTTCTGAAAAGCTTTATTAAAACCAGATAAAATCCAAAAACAGTAGATTGAAAAGTTAGCGCTTTCGGGTGTAACCCTTCATCAGACAAAGACACAAACAGTATCAAGCACTATTTAAAATAGATATAAACCAATCACAATCTAGTAAAAAACCCGCCTATTTTTCAGGGCGGGCTTCATTGGTATGACATCATTAAGACCGGGCCATCTATGGGCCATGAACTCTATAATCCACCTTGACTCTATAAGCTCTGTGAGTTGTTTTACATCCCCCCCCCCTTTTGTTGAGTTTAACATTCACAATTGCCCTGAAGCTAAAAGTATGTGTGGGACATTCATTGATATGCCTACACAAGGCATTATGTATATCGCCATTTCTTATGGCTGATAAATGTTGCAGCACCCTAACTTTAAACATGTTGTTGGTCTTGCCAACATAAAAACATGGGCAAGAGTTGCATTCAGCCAGGTAGACTATGTCTTTGGTCCTGCATGTTGCTCTAGCTTTTAGTTGAAAACTTCTACCAGTATTATGATGCACGAAAGTTGTATTCTTATTAATATAGGGACAAGCCTTACATGCTCCACATGAGGTGCTCCCAATTTGCTTAACATATTTTCTGTCCTGTAAGGTATGCTCTCCACAAAGAATGTCCTTTAGATTTTTATTCTTTCTATAGCCAAACATGGGGTGGGGACCTACTACAGTCCTAACCTTGTCATCACTAGTTAGGATGTTCCAGTTTTTCTTTATAATGTTACTGATGTCCTTGATGTTACTGCTATATGTAAACATCAATTTAAGATTACTTTCATCCTTCTTGTCATCACTAACCTCCCTAACTGATGATACCTGGGAATGTAACCATGGTTTATATCTGTCTCCCCTCTTTGCTTTACTAGTTGTGATGGTCTTGTTGACCATCTCATCATGATACCCCCTAGCTTGTAAAAAACCTGTCAACCTGTTGGTTTCCCCTTCAAAGCCAGATTCCTCAGTACAGATCCTGGATATCCTGCTTACCTGTCCTTGTATGATACTAGGAAAGGTATAGCGTGGGTGCATACTATCGTATGATAGGAGCGTATTTCTCCAACATTCCTTTCTATGTAGGCCAGTGGTAAATCCAAGACTGGTTTGTGCTATTGAAACATCTAGGAAGTCTATATGAGTATATGATGCTAGCTTGGTGAACCTGAAAAAATGTGTGGTGGAGTGTAAATAATCTACAAAATGGTCCAAAGACGAAGCCTCCCCCTTCCATAAAATAAAAACATCATCCACGAAACGTTTGTATAGTCTAATATTAGACCACCAAACTGGATGATTGTAAATAAACTTATCCTCCCAGTAGGAGAGCACGAGATTAGCATAAGTATTTGCACAGGGTGTGCCCATGGCTACACCCTGTGCTTGTTTATATAGTTGTTCAGGACCTAAAAAGACATTATTGTCTAACACCAGATTTAACATGGTTGTAATCAAGTTAATCTTACTATGCTCAACATCTCGTACCTTCAAAAGTTCTCCAATAGCTGTGACACCATAATCATTGTTAATAACAGTAAATAGACTTTCTACGTCCAGAGTCACCATAAGGTATGGGTCATCATTAGGTCCCCTCTGTACCTCACCTAGTGCTCTCAAGAAACCCCCTGTGTCGGATAGAATATTTTCTATATTGTCTACCACTGGCCGAAGTGTAGTTTCAAGCCATATTGAGATGTTTTCTGTCACCCATTTCCTGCCTGAAACAATAGGTCTTATAGGCGGATCTTCCAGGGATTTATGTATTTTGGGTAAACCCTATGTCCACAGAAGCATCAATAGTTGGAAATAGTAGTGAGCCTCCCTCCTATAATTTCCAGCATTCCCAATGTAGTTTCATTACTACACTTAATGCTCAAAGTAACTTCATTATCAAAATAGTGAGGAAGTACTGGGATTTATTCAAATGTAATCAGGTACTTTCCCAGAAATTTGGTAGTACACCTAATATAGTTTTCAAGCGAGGTAGCAATCTGAAGAATTTATTAGAGAAACGTCAAGTTAGGGTTTCTAGAATAGTAGGGATGTCCAAATGTGAAAATTGTAATTATTGCAAACACGTCGATGTTACTAATTTGTTTGTAATAAATGGTCAACAACATAAATTAAGATCAAGCTTTAACTGTAACACTAGGTTTATAGTTTACTTGGCTAGATGCTCAAGTTGTCCTGCATTTTATGTGGGCAAAACAGAACGTAGGCTCCGGGATAGAATGTATGAGCATCTTTATGCTATCAGCCATAATATGTTAGATAATGCCTTGGCTAAGCACATCCATTTGAATACAGGTCATCAGTTTAAATTCATGGTTATAGATAACATTCAGCAGGACACTAGGGGTGGTCCATTCTCTTTCAAGCTGGAAGAGTTGGGGCTAATGTGACAGATCAAACTTGATGCGTTCAATATTCCAGGCTTGAATGAATCATGTTCTATCACCAGTGTTCTTAAACTTAAAAGTTTGCAAAGTTAATTTTGTCAGAATGTTTATTTAATTATTTTTTTCCTATAAATATGTTGTGAGTAATATTGCTTTTTAGTTACAGAGTACTTACGGTTGCTTAAAACTGGTTGCAATTTATTCTAAATGTTTTAATATAGCTTATGTATACGAATAATAATTTTTTAAGATAAGAATATTTTACAGATTAATTAATGTTGTTTTTTAAGGGGTAGTGTCGGTTTAAGTTAACAATTATGTTTTGTCCCGCATTTTTTGATTGAGTGTTTATTTAAGAACAGTTAATTGTTTGAGTTATCACTTTTGAAGAAGTTTGCTTGGTTGCAAACAAAAAGCGCTTTAAGTTTTTATACCTGTGTGAAGACTATTAAACCTGTGTGAAGACTCTACTGCACCATGAAATGGAGAACGCAGAATAAAACCAATGCATATAGCAATATACCCACACCACATATTACAGTGTGTTGACTGGCCATGCTGTGCAACAGTCATTATCATCTCCATATAGACCAGAGAGGTAGATAGGGATCAGTTATCATCATTTGCAAAGGTGAGGTGTGGCACAAAGACAGGCTACAGCTACTCTACCATAGGCTAAAAGGGTGTGGGAATTAACCACAGTAGCCATGTGTATGGCTAGGAGACTGAAAGCATCAGGGATCACATCCTCCAGTGGCAGAGTGGAGATTTTGTAAAGTGAACACTGGCTGAATATTCTGGATTTCCTGCAGTTTTAGGACTGTAGGCCTCTTATCTGATGGATGGTGCAGCACTTCAGGAGTACATACTAGAGCACCATACTGTGGACCCCATGTGGACAGGCAGTAGAGAGCTGGTGCCATGACTCCATGAGCAGTCATTTCTATATGTTGCACTCAGAAGAGCAGCAGGGATATGGGATGACATGGAACTGTGGGATCCAGAGTGGATGGCCTAGTGGGGTGTTCCCACAGTGATACCAAGAGAGCATCAGCTTTGACCATGGGGGTACCCAGACATGGAGTGGAGTCAGTCAATGACAGAGAGGATGGTGATGCTCTCCGTGGAATGGTGTGTGCCATCTCTGCAAAACTGGCTTGCGATCTTGCACCATTTATTCTTCCCCAGTAGTGTAGCTAGGGTGGAGTAAGAGGGGCAACTGCCCCAGGCTCAAAGCGGGTGGGGGGAGCCATTAGCTGATCTGGATCTCTCTTTAATGCTATACCAGCTTTTAAAAACTGATATTGCATTGGTGGTCAAACCTGAGTGCTCTAAAGCTCCCTGAGTAGTCTAAATTGTAGCAAATACTTACTACAGTGGGAAAAAAAAGAAAATATTTTTTTTTAAATAAAACTTGCTGACTGTAGTGCTTTGTGCAAGCAGGGTATAAACTGTAGCAACTGTATGCTACATTAGTAACAAGTTGTTTGATGTAGTTAAAAATATTTTTTTAATTAAAACAGGAGCATTGTAGTGCTGTGTGGAGGTAGGGTATAAAAGGAAGCAGTTCGCTATAGTTTAAAAGAAGAAATTATTTTTTTTTAATAAAATGTGCAGAAGGAGGGGCAGGGGCAGGACACAGAAATGGGACCTGATTGGCTGGGGCAAGAGGGAGGTTGGGAGGAGGGGTGTGTCATGCATCTGGCCATCTGGTTGATGTGCCAATGTATTGACTGTCTTATTACAATGAAGTGCTTTTTATTTTTTTTGCTCTTCAGTGAAATAACTGTGGAGTGTGGATCTAACTGTAATAAAGTGACTGTTACAATGAAGTGATTTACTAATTACAGTAAAGTACTTTCTTTTCCTCAGCACTTGAAGAGCTGAGAGGTTAAGGTGTTGGTGCATGGTAGCAGCAAAAGGTACTGTTTGAGCCAGCTACTCATCTACCTTTCTCTAGCAATGCCAAATTGGGTATTTGCCAGTATTATCACAGATGCATCTATGGATGTCAAGAAGGATACCACTGCCTTCAGCAGGCATGTCTGCTTCAGGCCCCTATATGCCAAGTCACTCAGCATGTAGAATGGAATGTCCTGCACTCCCTACAGCAGTTTCAGCTTCTCATACAGGCCACATAGGACACTCAGCATCTCTGGAATGATGTGTGCAGTGGGTGTCTGCACCTGAGTCACTGACCTGAGCATCCACTGACTGATGACAAGAGTGACATATGAGAGACAGACATCCAGAGAGGATGTTGAAGGCTCATCTTGCCCCTCTACCATTCTTTTAGCTATGAGGAAAGCATCTGTGCCCCCCAGTGTCAGCATTAGTGATAGTACCACTATGTCATCACACAGTGCCATGTGCAGTGTGCCATCCTCATCAGCTAGAGGTGACCCACTTTCAGCAGTGTATTCCAATCTGTTGTTCTGGGTCTCTACTAGTGGAACCTGTGAAAGCATAAATATAATATACTTGTGGCAATGCTGGATCATACATGTCATTCCCACCAACGTCTGGCACATAAACTGATACATGCTGGTATTACTGAATAATTAGACAAGCTTAATGTTAACCCCTACATTATCTGATGGATTGCAAACTGGCTAGCTAACAGATCCCAGGTTGTGAAAGTTTTTCTCTCTGAATGTAAAATTGTATCGAGTGAGGTACAACAGGGAGCAGTTCTGGGCTGTCTCATGTTTGGCATTTATTTTGCAGATATCCAAGCCAATATTCCAGAAATGTGGTGGACCAAGTCTGCAGATGCCTGCAAACTGAACCCTGTTATCTGCGCATTCACTGATACAAAAGAGCTCCAGCAAGGACTGGAATATGCACGTACACAGTGTATTAAAAATGGTCTCATAGTAAATGAAAAAAGGGCAGCATAGTATCGTTTTGCAGACAGGTTACTCACACCTCATATGTTATAAATGGTACTCCTCTTCAGACAAATACAGGCATAAGACACCTAGGTACTTATGAGGATAACTTTCTTTCAATCATCACTTCTCTACCACGGTCAGGATATCCTTCTATCTGGCCCATATCTTAAGCAGCCAAAGAAGGTATCATATCACTGTTCTCGTCCCTCAGTCCCATCAGTGAATACAATGGCCCCTTTGGTATGTAAATCAGTAATAATATCACTCAATGGAAAGGCCTCAAAGATTTTTAACTGAGAAAATTAAAGGCTCTGATGTCCACAGATATGAGGCTGAAGACCTGGAATCTGACTGGAGAGAAAGCACAACAGTTCAAGGAAATATTTAGGGTTCTATCCCCTCAGGAAGAAGAGGAAATAGATGGAGATAAAGAAGAATGGCAGCATCCCAAAGCAGTATGTGTGAGGCCTACAGAACAAGGATGTAGCCAAGCCAGACATGAAAATAAGACACACAAGGAAAGCTGGTGGTGGAATGTGGAAGTCCAGTAAGTTATCGAAAGAAAGAAGGAGTGCAGGAAAAAGTGGAAGATAGAAAAGACAGACCAGTAAAAGAAGGAATACTGACTGACTTACAAAGCAACTAAAGAATAGTCACAATAACAAAGAACAAGGCATCAGATAAACTACCTGCTTATGGAAAGTGACTCAGTAGTTAGTGGAAAAA